>NW_027257975.1:0-20000 GCF_045791955.1 Oncorhynchus clarkii lewisi | reverse complement strand
GACATGAGGATGTTAGCTTTTTTGCTAGCTGAATACCAGTGTACTCAGAACCACGTTGTGGAGTTCCATGATGATAACATTGCTAGCTGTGAGGAGCTACTGTTCCATGTTAAGGTATCACGTAGCCAGTGTATTTAAAGACACTACTGGTAAATGCCTTTCACTTTGTACTTATTGTACTCAGGTGGGTTTTTATATGCATTTTATTAACAGATTTATTTCATTTGATTGTGATTTAGACTGAACTTTAACTTCATGGTGACTTCACTTTGCGGTGATTTCCCTTCTACATGGTCCTATTTTAAATGTAAAGCTTTGACAGAAATAAACAACCCCAAAATGAGTTTGCGTCCTGTGCTGGGATTACTTTCGCCAGGCTACATAACTTCTATCTGGGTACAGGGCGAACACTAAATTGTTATATGCAAAGGGATTGTATTGTCCTCTCAGGAATTCTGTCTTATTTGGTCTCATCCCCCGACACAAGCATTTAAATGCTGTAACAGACCCGTGGAGATTGGGCCTGGGTGATCAGGTTACTGTACACCTTCCTTCTACGTGAACACATTCATTTTACAAAGTTAGTAATAATAATACTGGCTTTGATATTCTCTTCTCATGACCATTCCTTAATCTTTAGTCAGCTAGACACATAATATCTGACTGCACCTGGTTTTACTATAGTATTTAATGAAGTCAGATGGTCAGGTTTATCGAATATAGATTGTTAAATATTACTCAGCACAACATGTGTGTGTGTGTGTGTGTGTGTGTGTGTCTGGGGTGGAGTTACTTTAAAGCTGTCATCAAGGCAAAGGGAGGTTACTTTGAAGAATCTAGACTCTGGTAACTACATGATTCCATGTGTTATTTCATAGTGTTGATGTCTTCTCTATTATTCTACCATGTGGAAAATAATAATTGAATGAGTAAGTGTATCCAAACCTTTTGACTGGTACTGTATATGTCTAGAAGTATGCTTTGTAAATGCCAGTATTGCCTTGTAACTTCAGCTTTCTGCCTTGTACGTGAACACATTCATTTTTTACAAAGTTAGTAATAATAATACTGGCTTTGATATTCTCTTCTCATGACCATTCCTTAATCTTTAGTCAGCTAGACACATAATATCTGACTGCACCTGGTTTTACTATAGTATTTAATGAAGTCAGATGGTCAGGTTTATCGAATATAGATTGTTAAATATTACTCAGCACAACGTGTGTGTGTGTGTGTGTGTGTGTTTGTGAGTGTGTGTGTGTGTGTGTGTGTGTGTGTGTGTCTGGAGTAGAGTTACTGTACAGCTGAGATAAGGGGAAGTTTTGATGTAAACAAAATTATATATGTGCATTACCACTCTATCTTCTGGACATCATATATCCAACCCCTTATATATCCAACCCCTTATATATCCAACCCCTTATATATCCAACTCCTCATATATCCAACCCCTCGTATATCCAACCCCTTGTATATCCAACCCCTCGTATATCCAACCCCTTGTATATCAACTCCTCATAAATCCAACCCCTCGTATATCCAACCCCTTGTATATCCAACCCCTCATATATCCAACCCCTCATATATCAACCCCTCATATATCCAACCCCTTGTATATCAACCCCTCATATATCCAACCCCTCATAAATCCAATCCATTGTATATCCAACCCCTTGTATATCCAACCCCTTATATATCAACCCCTTATATATCAACCCCTCATATATCAACCCCTCATATATCCAACCCCTCATATATCCAACCCCTTATATATCCAACCCCTCATATATCCAACCCCTTATATATCCAACCCCTCATATATCCAACCCCTTATATATCCAACCCCTTATATATATCAACCCCTTATATATATCAACCCCTCATATATCCAACCCCTCATATATCCAACCCCTTATATATCAACCCCTCATATATCCAACCCCTCATATATCCAACCCCTCATACTGTATATCCAACCCCTTATATATCCAACCCCTTATATATCCAACCCCTTATATATATCAACCCCTTATATATATCAACCCCTCATATATCAACCCCTCATATATCCAACCCCTCATAAATCCAATCCCTTATATATCCAACCCCTTATATATCCAACCCCTCATATATCCAACCCCTCATATATCCAACCCCTCATATATCCAACCCCTCATATATATCAACCCCTCATATATCCAACCCCTCATATATCCAACCCCTTATATATCCAACCCCTCATATATCCAACCCCTCATATATCCAACCCCTTATATATCCAACCCCTTATATATATCAACCCCTTATATATATCAACCCCTCATATATCCAACCCCTCATATATCCAACCCCTTATATATCCAACCCCTTATATATACTTATCTGTGTTGATGAATATGACTCTTGTCAGTCGTTATCAGCACTCAAGCACATATGGAAGTATATCACCACACAATGGCATTCACAAGAATGTTTCAATGTTTACGTTCAGATCGGTGGAGGGGGAACTGTGTGGAAGACATTATAGTGTAGAAACAAAACAATCATTTGTTTCAGAGACAATACCCACATGTCCACGTCTCTGCCCCTATGTGAGCCTGGGGTAGAGTTAAACTGCAACACAAGTTACACCTAAGAGAAGAGGAAGTTTAATGTAAACCAAATGACTGTATGTGCCAAATCTTAACAGGAAGTCATTGACGGGTATTGTGCGTTTTACAACAAAGCTACAATACTGGGGTAGGAAACACTGGCTGATCAAGGCTACTAGCTGTCCATACAGTATCTGTAAGCCGTAAAGGCCTAACACATAGCTAACCTCTTAGTATAGGAAAGGGATGCATTACCAAAATGGCGACGAACCTCCTGGTTTATTGCAGTGTGATACCAGTATTGTCACTATTTCAAATCATCCTAGTCTGAGGAAAAGATACAAACTAAATCTATTGAGGGTTTCATCATTTGGTGTCATTGATTAGTTCTGATGCTAGTATGTTAATAGAATCATATCAATATACTACAACCCTAAAGTCTGCCAACAGTGAAGAACCTGGCATAACCTCTTCAGTCATCTCACCTGTATAGGTTGCTATGGTAGTTATTTTCTTCCTGAGTACAGCTGTGGTGTTGTCTATTCTTTTTTCAAATGTATTTATTATTTATTTCCTGTATTATTTTCCATTAACACTACCACCCCTCCCCTAATTGGAGTAAACTGATGAACAACAACACTTAACAACACCATCCTCTACCCTCAACCTCCCCCATCTCTTTCTGATTTCCTTCCTCTACCCTCAACCTCCCCCATCTCTTTCTGATGTCCTTCCTCTACCCTCAACCTCCCCCATCTCTTTCTGATGTCCTTCCTGTACCCTCAACCTCCCCCATCTATTTCTGATGTCCTTCCTCTACCCTCATCTCCCCCATCTCTTTCTGATGTCCTTCCTCTACCCTCAACCTCCCCCATCTCTTTCTGATGTCCTTCCTCTACCCTCAACCTCCCCCATCTCTTTCTGATGTCCTTCCTGTACCCTCAACATCCCCCATCTATTTCTGATGTCCTTCCTCTACCCTCATCCTCCCCCATCTCTTTCTGATGTCCTTCCTCTACCCTCCACCTCCCCCATCTCTTTCTGATGTCCTTCCTCTACCCTCAACCTCCCCCATCTCTTTCTGATGTCCTTCCTCTACCCTCAACCTCCCCCATCTCTTTCTGATGTCCTTCCTCTGCTCTCAACCTCCCCCATCTCTTTCTGATGTCCTTCCTCTACCCTCAACCTCCCCCATCTCTTTCTGATGTCCTTCCTCTACCCTCAACCTCCCCCATCTCTTTCTGATGTCCTTCCTCTACCCTCAACCTCCCTCATCTCTCTTTCTGATGTCCTTCCTCTACCCTCAACCTCCCCCATCTCTTTCTGATGTCCTTCCTCTACCCTCAACCTCCCCCATCTCTTTCTGATGTCCTTCCTCTACCCTCAACCTCCCCCATCTCTTTCTGATGTCCTTCCTCTACCCTCAACCTCCCCCATCTCTTTCTGATGTCCTTCCTCTACCCTCAACCTCCCCCATCTCTTTATGATGTCCTTCCTCTACCCTCAACCTCCCCCATCTATTGCTGATGTCCTTCCTCTACCCTCAACCTCCCCCATCTCTTTATGATGTCCTTCCTCTACCCTCAACCTCCCCCATCTATTGCTGATGTCCTTCCTCTACCCTCAACCTCCCCCATCTCTTTCTGATGTCCTTCCTCTACCCTCAACCTCCCCCATCTCTTTCTGATGTCCTTCCTCTACCCTCAACCTCCCCCATCTCTTTCTGATGTCCTTCCTCTACCCTCAACCTCCCCCATCTCTTTCTGATGTCCTTCCTCTACCCTCAACCTCCCCCATCTCTTTCTGATGTCCTTCCTCTACCCTCAACCTCCCCCATCTCTTTCTGATGTCCTTCCTCTACCCTCAACCTCCCCCATCTCTTTCTGATGTCCTTCCTCTACCCTCAACCTCCCCCATCTCTTTCTGATGTCCTTCCTCTACCCTCAACCTCCCCCATCTCTTTATGATGTCCTTCCTCTACCCTCAACCTCCCCCATCTCTTTCTGATGTCCTTCCTCTACCCTCAACCTCCCCCATCTCTTTCTGATGTCCTTCCTCTACCCTCAACCTCCCCCATCTCTTTCTGATGTCCTTCCTCTACCCTCAACCTCCCCCATCTATTGCTGATGTCCATCCAGTTTGATTTCTATTTGTCATATATTTTTAACTGTGCTGTTTCACAAACGTTCTGAACCTATATATGTTTTACGGACACAGTATATTTGACATTAGTTGTCTTGTTGCTATTAGTCCCACCCTTCCCCAAAGCCAACACCCACCTTGGCCGCTTTTCCTTCCAGTTCTCTGCCGTCAATGACTGGAACGAATTGCAAAAAATCTCAGATTTTTTTTTTCTTATATCTCCCTCACCGACTTTAAGCATCAGCTATCTGAGCAGCTTACCGATCGTTGCAGCTGTACACAGCCCATCTGTAAGGAGCCCACCCAACTACCTACCTCATCCCCATATTGTTTATATTTACTTTCTCGCTCTTTTGCACATCAGTATTTATACTTGCACATCTTCATCTGCACATCTATCACTCCAGTGTTAATTTGCTAAATTGTAATTACTTCGCTACTATGGCCTATTTATTGCCTTACCTCCTTACGCCATTTGCATACACTGTATATAGATTTTTCTATTGTGTTATTGACTGTACTTTTGTTCATCCTATCTGTAACTCTGTGTTGTTGTTTTGTCACACTACTTTGCTTTATCTTGGCTAGGTGGCAGTTGTAAATGAGAATTGGTTCTCAACTGGCCTACCTGGTTAAATAAAGGGGAAATAAAAAATAAAAAAATATTTTATTTCACCTTTATTTAACCAGGTAGGCTATTCATCAACATCATGAAGACGTGGGCCCCACGGTTTAGTTAATATTAATTTAACCAGGATGTCCTAGTCCACTCAGCAACACTGTTTTCTCGAGAGTCCCCCACGGAATAGTGTTCAGTGTTACGTTTGTTCCCATTTTACACAATACAGTTGGTCTTGTAAGCTAGATAAAGCTCTTTGGCTGTTTTGGATTGTCTGAATTCAGACAAACGTCATCAACGCAGTGAGTAGATGAGATCATGTTGGAGGAATTGTCTGCTAAACATGTTAAAACACGGCAGGACAGGACATGTGGTGGTGTCTCCCCCGTGTCCCTGCTGATTCTTTTAACTGATGCTTTTAATGAGCCTCATGACTCCATCCGTGTGATGTTGTCTGTCTGTCTGTGTGACTGGACTGTCTATAGACAATGTAACCCTGGGCATTGAGAAGGCCCTGGAGGTGAATGGTCATGAGTGATGGGGCTCTAGTAACCGTTGGGAATGATGGGGCCCTAGTAACCGTTGGGAATGATGGGGCCCTAGTAACCGTTGGGAGTGATGGGGCCCTAGTAACCATTGGGAGTGATGGGGCCCTAGTAACCGTTGGGAATGATGGGGCCCTAATAATTGTTAGGAGTGATGAGGCCCTAGTCAAGCGTTATAATACCCCTGTCATGTTACGGTTCAGATCCCAGCTAGCACATTTAGTTCCTTGGAAGTTGTGAAACGTACGTTTTTGCTTTCCCATTGGTTCTGGGAACGAATCCATAAGCTTCCTGACCGGAAAAACATAACGTTTTTTAAACGTTCTGAGAATGGAAGTGAACATTTTGCCTGTTCTGGCAATGTACATTTCTAGGTTGCAGGGTGGTTCTGAGAACCTTTTTCTATGGTTCCCTGAAAGTTTTCCTGGGAGGTTTTATTAACGTTCTGAGAACAGAAATGATAGCTTATTTGAATGTAATGAAACAACATTCTGAGAACATGTTTCAATGAGACGTAACACTGCCGGCTTAGTTGAACTGTTTTGGACACAAAGCACAGATAGAACACACAGATAGAACACACAGATAGAACACACAGATAGAACACACAGATAGAACACACAGATAGAACACACAGATAGAACACACAGATAGAACACATGGATATTCATCTGCTGAGGCATTTGTTCTCTTCTTTTTTACATAGTGGCATCAATGAGATTAGAACCTAAGATCTTCTGTTCTCTATGCACAGAATTAGTCCCCTTCACCACCAGGATGCAGCTAGCATGCTATATTTGTTATAAAACTAATACAAAGCTGTTCCTTTTAGTCTATTCAAACAGACCCCATTTCAAAGGAAACAAGCACTTATTGAGGCCACCTGAACACACACAAGATTAGAGGATAGAGAAAGTTTTGCAGACACTGACAACTGACTGGAGACTGTCTGAGTACTAATAGCTAATGGACTTAAAGCCCTGGAGACTGTTTGAGTACTAATAGCTAACGGACTTAAAGCCCTGGAGACTGTCTGAGTACTAATAGCTAAAGGACTTAGAGCCCTGGAGACTGTCTGAGTATAATTAACAAAAGGACGTAGAGCCCTGGAGACTGTCTGAGTATAATTAGCAAAAGGACTTTGAGCCCTGTCACACCAGCTCTTTGACCTGAGAAACACAGAGCTGGTCCGTAACGTCTGGCCTGGTACCTGCTGTATGGGGCCACTCATTATAAACCCTGTCTGGCCTGGTACCTGCTGTATGAGGCCATTCATTATAAACCCTGTCTGGCCTGGACCCTGCTGTAAGGGGCCATTCATCATAAACCCTGTCCAGCCTGGTCCCTGCTGTATAGTTCCATTCATTATAAACTCTGTCTGGCCTGGACCCTGCTGTAAGGGGCCATTCATTATAAACCCTGTCTGGCCTGGACCCTGCTGTAAGGGGCCATTCATCATAAACCCTGTCTGGCCTGGTACCTGCTGTATAGTTCCATTCATTATAAACCCTGTCTGGCCTGGACCCTGCTGTAAGGGGCCATTCATTATAAACCCTGTCTGGCCTGGACCCTGCTGTAAGGGGCCATTCATCATAAACCCTGTCTGGCCTGGTCCTTGCTGTATAGTTCCATTCATTATAAACCCTGTCTGGCTTGGACCCTGCTGTAAGGGGCCATTCATTATAAACCCTGTCTGGCCGGGACCCTGCTGTATGGGGCCATTCATAATAAATCCTGTCTGGCCTGGACCCTGCTGTAAGGGGCCATTCATCATAAACCCTGTCTGGCCTGGTCCTTGCTGTATTCTTCCATTCATTATAAACCGTGTCTGGCCTGGACCCTGCTGTAAGGGGCCATTCATCATAAACCCTGTCTGGCCTGGTCCCTGCTGTATAGTTCCATTCATTATAAACTCTATCTGGCCTGGACCCTGCTGTAAGGGGCCATTCATTATAAACCCTGTCTGGCCTGGACCCTGCTGTAAGGGGCCATTCATCATAAACCCTGTCTGGCCTGGACCCTGCTGTAAGGGGCCATTCATTATAAACCCTGCCTGGCCTGGACCCTGCTGTAAGGGGCCATTCATTATAAACCCTGTCTGGCTTGGACCCTGCTGTAAGGGGCCATTCATTATAAACCCTGTCTGGCTTGGACCCTGCTGTAAGGGGCCATTCATTATAAACCCTGTCTGGCCGGGACCCTGCTGTATGGGGCCATTCATAATAAATCCTGTCTGGCCTGGGCCCTGCTGTAAGGGGCCATTCATCATAAACCCTGTCTGGCCTGGTCCTTGCTGTATTCTTCCATTCATTATAAACCCTGTCTGGCCTGGTCCCTGCTGTATGGTGCCATTCATTATAAACCGTGTCTGGCCTGGACCCTGCTGTATGGGGCCATTCATTATAAACCCTGTCTGGCCTGGACCCTGCTGTATGGGGCCATTCATTATAAACCGTGTCTGGCCTGGTACTTGCTGTATGGGGCCATTCATTATAAACCCTGTCTGGCCTGGTCCCTGCTGTAAGGGGCCATTCATTATAAACCGTGTCTGGCCTGGTACTTGCTGTATGGGGCCATTCATTATAAACCCTGTCTGGCCTGGTCCCTGCTGTATGGGGCCATTCATTATAAACCCTGTCTGGCCTGGTACCTGCTGTATGGGGCCATTCATTATAAACCGTGTCTGGCCTGGTACTTGCTGTATGGGGCCATTCATTATAAACCCTGTCTGGCCTGGTCCCTGCTGTATGGGGCCATTCATTATAAACCGTGTCTGGCCTGGTACCTGCTGTATAGTTCCATTCATTATAAACCCTGTCTGGCCTGGACCCTGCTGTATGGGGCCATTCATTATAAACCGTGTCTGGCCTGGTACTTGCTGTATGGGGCCATTCATTATAAACCCTGTCTGGCCTGGTCCCTGCTGTAAATAAGAATTTGTTCTTAACTGACTTGCCTAGTTAAATAAAGGTGAATAAATACATTTTTTTTATTTTTTATTTTAAATAAGCCTGTCTGGCCTGGTCCCTGCTGTATGGGGCCGTTCATTATTAACCTCAACATCAAAACCTTCAATCCAAATCACAATTTCATACCTAAAACCTTGATTTTGGACAAAATTTCCTAAATGGACAATTAGTACCAAGGATTATCAAGAGAAAACTCCCAACAAACCAAAACCTGCAGGAGAAACACAGCGGAACCTGGGAACACCATCCGCAACAACACTAAGTGAGTCAAGTTCAGTCTGAACCTACTTCTGAAGGCTTGAAGTAAAAGACCATAATCTCTAGGGAATTGTGTTATATAAAGCTTCATAACAAGGCTACAAAGTACCAACCTGCTAGGAAAGAAACTGACCAACAACCTCAATTTGCACTGCGGTGTGAAGTGAAAGGTGTCGAAGTCTGTGAGCTCAACAAATGGCAGGAGTCTCACAAGCCCTCTCCCACTGTTCAGAGACCATCCACTGGCATGTTATACAAGAAATCTGCCTCCAGAAATAAAAGCTTCTCCCAAGTGGGTGAGACACCTAATCCTGCTGCACTGCTGCTTGGATTCCACCTGGCGATCTGTTCACCGTCTGCCCTGGTCTGTCTCCCCCTGTCTGGTACCCCCACCACACTCCCCCCTCTCTCCCTGGCCTGTCTCCCCCTGTCTGGTACAGGTACCCCCACCACACTCCCCCCTCTCTGTTTACCGTCTGCCCTGGTCTTTCACCCCCTGTCTGGTACAGGCACCCCCACCACACTCCTCCCTCTCTGTTCACTGTCTGCCCTGGCCTGTCTCCCCCTGTCTGGTACAGGTACCCCCACCACACTCCCCCCTCTCTCCCTGGCTTGTCTCCTCCTGTCTGGTACAGGTACCCCCACCACACTCCCCCCTCTCTCCCTGGCCTGTCTCCCCCTGTCTGGTACAGGTACCCCCACCACACTCCCCCCTCTCTCCCTGGCCTGTCTCCTCCTGTCTGGTACAGGTACCCCCACCACACTCCCCCCTCTCTCCCTGGCCTGTCTCCTCCTGTCTGGTACAGGTACCCCCACCACACTCCCCCCTCTCTCCCTGGCTTGTCTCCTACTGTCTGGTACAGGTACCCCCACCACACTCCCGCCTCTCTCCCTGGCCTGTCTCCCCCTGTCTGGTACAGGTACCCCCACCACACTCCCCCCTCTCTCCCTGGCTTTCACTCACCTCCAGCACACAGGCACTGTTGGGGCGAGTGACTCTGAATTTACAATGGCTAACCCCAAGTCATTATATATTTTTTCTTGTGCATTTTGCTATTTGCCTCATGATTCCAGCATGCTTTGTTGACTATGAACTTTCTCGTTTACCCAAAACGTGGGACAGACTATGTTTGTTCCCACACTCGGGACTCTGACTCGCTATTGGTTACACGGACTGTTGGCCTCCCATTCTGTTCTGTAAATTGGTATAGAATCAGCTTGATCCCCTCTGTCGAAGACGCTTGGACCTTCTTTTTTTGATATTTTCAGTGGTATTGTTAACAAACACACCCCCATAAAGAAAATGTGAATTAAAAACAGGTTCAGCCCCTGGTTCGACCGTGATCTGGCAGAGTTACTCCACCTCAAGAATTGCATTTGGTGAAAGGCTCGGCACACACATACTCAGGCTGACTGGCTCTCATTCAGGCAAATAAGAAATAAGTGCAGTCAGGCTATCCGGAAGGCCAAAGTTAGTTACTTGAAGGAGCAGTTCTCTCTCTGTGGGTCTAACCCCAAGAAGTTCTGGAAAACGGTTAAAGACCTGGGGAATAAACCCTCCTCATCACAGCTGCCCATGTCCCTTAATGTTGATGATGTGGTTGTTACTGACAAGAAGCACATGGCTGAGCTCTTTAATCACCACTTCATTAAGTCAGGATTCCCATTTGACTCAGCCATGTCTCCTTGCCCGTCCAACATTTCCTCAATTTCCTCATCTCCCACCCCTTCTAATGCGACTAGCCTGAATAGCCTCTTTTTCCCCTACCACGCTACAAAGTTTATCCCTGAAGGCAATCACTGAGTCTGAGGTGCTAAAGGAGCTCCTTAAACTTGACCCCCAAAAAACATCTGGGTCAGATGGTTTAGACCCTTTCTTCTTTAAGGTTGCTGCCCCTATCATCGCCAAGCCTATCTCTGACCTTTTAAACTTGTCTCTCCTCTCTGGGGAGGTTCTCCTTTCTCTAAAGGGGAGATCACTGCAACCTTAAAGGTCCTCAATGATGTCACCATTGCCCTTGATTCTAAGCAATGTTGTGCTGCTATTTTTATTGACTTGGCCAAAGCTTTTGATACGGTAGACCATTCCATTCTTGTAAGGAGTATTGGTGTCTCTGAGGGGTCTTTGGGCTGGTTTGCTATCTACCTCTCTCAAAGAGTGCAGTGTATAAAGTCAGAACATCTGCTGTCTCAGCCACTGCCAGTCACCAAGGGTGTACCCCATGGCTCGATCCTAGGCCCCACGCTCTTCTCAATTCACATCAACAACTTAGCTCAGGCAGTAGGAATCTCTCTCATCCATTTATATGCTGATGATACAGTCTTATACTCAGCTGGCCCCTCCCTGGATTTTGTGTTAAACTCTCTACAACAAAGCTTTCTTAGTGTCCAACAAGCTTTATCTGCCCTTAACCTTGTTTTGAACACCTCCAAAACAAAGGTAATGGGTTCGGTAAGAAGAATGCCGCTCTCCCCACAGGTGTGATTACTACATCTGAGAGTTTAGAGCTTGAGGTAGTCACCTCATACAAGTACTTGGGAGTATGGCTAGACGGTACACTGCCTTTCTTTCAGCACATATCAAAGCTGCAGGCTAAAGTTAAATCTAGACTTGGTTTTCTCTATTGTAATCGCTCCTCTTTCACCCCAGCTTCTAAACTAACCCTGATTCAGATGACCATCCAACCCATACTAGATTACGGAGACGTCATTTATAGATCGGCAGGTGAGGGTGCTCTCGAGCGGCTAGATGTTCTTTACAATTCAGCCATCAGATTTGCACTCTGTAAACTTGTCATCTCTATACCCGTCGCAAAACCCACTGGTTGATGCTTATTTATAAAACCCTCTTAGGCCTCACTCCCCCCTATCTGAGATATCTACTGCAGCCCTCATCCTCCACATACAACACCCGTTCTGCCAATCACAATCTGTGGTCCCCGAAGCACACACATCCCTGGATCGCTTGTCTTTTCAGTTCACTGTAGCTCGTGACTGGAACGAGCTGCAACAAACACTCAAACTGGACAGTTTTATCTCAATCTCTTCATTCAAAGACTCAATCATGGACACTCTTACTGACAGTTGTGGCTGCTTTGTGTGATGTATTGTTGTCTCTACCTTCTTGCCCTTTGTGCTGTTGTCTGTGCCCAATAATGTTTGCACCCTGTTCTGTGCTGCTGCCATGTTTCTACCATGTTGTTGTCATGTTGTGTTGCTACCATGCTGTGTTATGTGTTGCTACCATGTTGTTGTCATGGTGTGCTGTTACCATGCTGTGTTATGTTTTGTTACCATGTTGTTGTCATGTGTTGCTGCCATGCTATGTTGTTGTCTGAGGTCTCTCTTTATGTAGTGTTGTGTTGTCTCTCTTGTCGTGATGTGTGTTTTGTCCTATAGTTCTATTTCATTCATTTGTGTTTTTGATCCCAGCCTCCGTCCCCACAGGAGGTCTTTTGCCTTTTGGGAGGCCGTCATTGTAAATAAGAACTTGTTCTTAACTGACTTGCCTAGTTAAATAAAGGTTAAATAAAAAAATAAAAAAATAAACCCTGTCTGGCCTGGTCCCTGCTGTATGGTTCCATTCATTCTCAGCTCAGTGATACAGGGCTGTGTGTGGCCTGCTGCGGGGTGGCTGTGGTGTGTGTGTGTGGGTTTCAGTGGGGGAGGTGTGTGTGTGTGTGTGTGTGTGTGTGTGTGTGTGTGTGTGTGTGTGTGTGTGTGTGTGTGTGTGTGCCTGTGTGTATATGACTGGGTGGCCATCTGGGGGTTAAGTAGGGGATAGGAGTTGGGGGTTGTGGGCTTCCCTAACCCCTCAACCTCCCCAAACAGGAAATGAGCTAACCTCGCTCCAGCTCCTCAGAGATTCTAAGAGGGTAGCTTGCACTCAGCTGGTTACCTAATCCCCAAACATTCACAGTGGAGAAAAAGTTGAAGAGAAATGTTAGAAAGTATCAAAGTAACAGAGATGTCATGTCCTGACTGGCTCCAGGAACAGAGAAGTCATGTTCTGACTGGCTCCAGTAACAGAGATGTCGAGTAACACTGGCTATGTTTTGTCTCATTAACGTGTAATTCATCTCCTTAACGTGGTAGTGGTACCTAAATCAAATCAAAATCAAATGTATTTATATAGCCCTTCGTACATCAGCTGATATCTCAAAGTGCTGTACAGAAACCCAGCCTAAAACCACAAACAGCAAGCAATGCAGGTGTAGAAGCACGGTGGCTAGGAAAAACTCCCTAGAAAGGCCAAAACCTAGGTAGAAACCTAGAGAGGAACCAGGCTATGTGGGGTGGCCAGTCCTCTTCTGGCTGTGCCGGGTGGAGATTATAACAGAACATGGTCAAGATGTTCAAATGTTCATAAATGACCAGCATGGTCGAATAATAATAAGGCAGAACAGTTGAAACTGGAGCAGCAGCACAGTCAGGTGGACTGGGGACAGCAAGGAGTCATCATGTCAGGTATTCCTGGGGCATGGTCCTAGGGCTCAGGTCCTCCGAGAGAGAGAAAGAAAGAGAGAATTAGAAAGAGCATATGTGGGATGGCCAGTCCTCTTCTGGCTGTGCCGGGTGGAGATTATAACAGAACATGGCCAAGATGTTCAAATGTTCATAAATGACCAGCATGGTCGAATAATAATAAGGCAGAACAGTTGAAACTGGAGCAGCAGCACGGCCAGGTGGACTGGGGACAGCACGGAGTCATCATGTCAGTCCTGCGGCATGGTCCTAGGGCTCAGGTCCTCCGAGAGAGAGAAAGAGAGAAGGAGAGAATTAGAGAACGCACACTTAGATTCACACAGGACACCGAATAGGACAGGAGAAGTACTCCAGATATAACAAACTGAGTGTTTTGACTCCTTAACTTGGTAGTGGTACCTGAGTGTTTCGTCTCCTTAACGTGGTAGTGGTACCTGAGTGTTTTGACTCCTTAACGTGGTAGTGGTACCTGAGTGTTTCGACTCCTTAACGTGGTAGTGGTACCTGAGTATTTTGACTCCTTAACATGGTAGTGGTACCTGAGTGTTTTGACTCCTTAACGTGGTAGTGGTACCTGAGTGTTTTGACTCCTTAACGTGGTAGTGGTACCTGAGTGTTTTGACTCCTTAACGTGGTAGTGGTACCTGAGTGTTTTGTCTCCTTAACGTGGTAGTGGTACCTGAGTGTTTTGTCTCCTTAACGTGGTAGTAGTACCTGAGTGTTTTGTCTCCTTAACGTGGTAGTGGTACCTGAGTGTTTTGTCTCCTTAACGTGGTAGTGGTACCTGAGTGTTTTGTGTCCTTAACGTGGTAGTGGTACCTGAGTGTTTTGACTCCTTAACGTGGTAGTGGTACCTGAGTGTTATGTCTCCTTAACGTGGTAGTGGTACCTGAGTGTTTTGTCTCCTTAACGTGGTAGTGGTACCTGAGTGTTTTGTGTCCTTAACGTGGTAGTGGTACCACACTGATCAAAGTTGTGCCTCAAATGGCCTTACGCTTTGAAGAGGGGAGTGAAGGAATTATTATCCAAATCATATGATTATCAGTCCTCACACACACACACACACACACACACACACACACACACACACACACACACACACACACACACACACACACACACACACACACACACACACAGCCCTTGCTCTTGGCTGTCACAGTTCACTCCCCCCAGTGAGCTTTAACACGGCGGCTGGGTTCTAGGCTGCGTCCCAAAAATGACACCCTATTCCCTATATAGTGCACTACCTGTGACTAGGGCTTGGGTACTACAATGCACTATGTAGGGAATAGGGTGCCATTTGGGACACGGCTAAGTTTCAGTGCTATTAACCTGATGTCAAAAGATGCCAGATATCCCATCAGAAAGCAGACCCTGGCCGTGACACCACTAATGAAGCTGCTGCCCTGGCTACTGATGAGGGGTTTAGGGGCCAGTCAGACAGGAACTGAGGCTCTATCACATGAAAGTAGTTTAGAAACAATTTAGACAGAAAGACACTGGGTAGCGTAAATAAATGTCTTAGATCCATCTCCAAACACAGCTGGGCATGTAGTTGCTGTAAGAGGAAGCTTTTTCAAGACAAGGTAGGAAATGGAGAAATTGACTCCACCGATTCCTGTTTTTCCCCTGAGCAATTAAAAAAATATATACACACAGTACATTTTTAGAAACATGTAGATAACCAGAACTTGGTCAGTCTCTGTGGTGTTCATAAATGTCAGAGTTGGAACATGGTTGCTCTGTGGTGTCCATAAATGTCAGAGTTGGAACATGGTTGCTCTGTGGTGTCCATAAATGTCAGAGTTGGAACATGTTTGCTCTGTGGTGTCCATAAATGTCCGAGTTGGAACATGGTTACTCTGTGGTGTCCATAAATGTCTGAGTTGGAACATGGTTGCTCTGTGGTGTCCATAAATGTCAGAGTTGGAACATGGTTGCTCTGTGGTGTCCATAAATGTCAGAGTTGGAACATGTTTGCTCTGTGGTGTCCATAAATGTCCGAGTTGGAACACGGTTGCTCTGTGGTGTCCATAAATGTCCGAGTTGCAACATGGTTGCTCTGTGGTGTCCATAAATGTCAGAGTTGGAACATGTTTGCTCTGTGGTGTCCATAAATGTCCGAGTTGGAACACGGTTGCTCTGTGGTGTCCATAAATGTCCGAGTTGGAACACGGTTGCTCTGTGGTGTCCATAAATGTCCGAGTTGGAACACGGTTGCTCTGTGGCAGGAAGTGAAGCAATACCACCGTGTGTGCTGACTAATGTTTGTCATCATCAGTTTTGTCAAATGCCCCAAACAAAAGACACGTTCAGAGAAACAGAAAGGACCCACCCTACCCTGGTTTCAGTCATATTTACGGGACCCCGCCACAGCGTTTACAGAGCAACGCTTCATTAGTTCTCTTCCTTTATTGTGCTCATTGAATCCAGCTACTTCCTGCTCTTTCTCGCCACGATGACCATAAATCTTCAACTGCTCCGTCTAACCCCTGAACTCTGGTACTCCAACATATACACTGTTATATACACCCCAACATATACACGGTTTTGTAAACTTCCCCATGAAACATCAAATCAAATTTTATTTGGCACATGCACTGAATTCAACAGGTAGACCTTACAGTGAAATGCTTACTTACAAGCCATTAACCAAAAATGCAGTTTTAAGAAATTACAAAAAATAATAGTTAATAATAACTAATAATTAAAGAGTAGCAGTAAATAACAATAGTGGGGGTACCGCTACAGGGGGTACCAGTACAGAGTCAATGTACTGGTAGTCGAGGTAATTGAGGTAATATGTACATGTAGGTAGAGTTATTTAAGTGACTATGCATAGATAATAACAGAGAGTAGCAGCAGCGTAGAAGAGGGGGGGGGGGGGGGGGGGTAATGCAAATAGTCTGGGTAGCCATTTGATTAGGTGTTCAGGCGTCTTATGGGTTGGGGGTAGAAGCAGTTTAGAAGCCTTTTGGACCTAGACTTGGCACTCTGTTACCGCGGAAGCAAACAACAGTCTATGACTAGGGATGCTGGAGTCTTTGACAATTTTTAGGGCCTTCCTCTGACACCGCCTGGTATAGAGGTCCTGGATGTCAGGAAGCTTGGCCCCGGTGATGTACTGGGCCGTACACACTACCCTCTGTAGTGCCTTGTGGTCAGAGGCAGAGCAGTTGCCATACCAGGCAGTGATGCAACCTGTCAGGATGCTCTCGATGGTGCAGCTGTAAAACCTTTTGAGGATCTGAGGACCCATGCCAAGTATTTTCAGTCTCCTGAGGGGGAATAGGTTTTGTTGTGCCCTCTTCACGACTGTCTTGGTGTGCTTGGACCATGTTAGTTGTTGGTGATGTGGACACCAAGGAACTTGAAGCTCTCAACCTGCTCCACTGCAGCCCCTACCATTGTTGTGTCATCAGCATTACTTAATGATGGTGTTGGAGTCGTGCCTGGCCGTGTAGTCATGAGTGAACAGGGAGTACAGGAGGGGACTGAGCACGCACCCCTGAGGGGCCCCCGTGTTGAGGATCAGCGTGGCGCGTGTGTTGTTACCTACCCTTACCACCTGGGGGTGGCCCGTCAGGAAGTCCAGGATCTAGTTGCAGAGGGAGGTGTTTAGTCCTGGGGTCCTTAGCTTAGTGATGAGCTTCGAGGACAATATGGTGTTGAACGCTGAGCTGTTTCCTTGGAAACGTTTACACACAACAACATTAAGGCGTCTTTATTTTATTCTCGTCGTAATACAGAATGTATTTCATGTATTCAGGTACATACAAATATATATTGTGGGAAACAATTATGGTTAGTTATTTACTTTGAGTGTTGAAGCATTTTCTTTTGACCTTAAGGTTTTAGGGCCCCTATGACACATAATCTGGTTAATGGCGGCATTAAAAAGGTCTGGTAGTAAAATGACATTTAAAGGGTGACGGAAATACATGAACAGATTAGCGCTTGTTTGAAGGACATGGCATTTTGGATTGAGTGTCAGTGAGGTTTGTTTTTCAACTCAACGAACCATAACTTTCCTCTGCATGTGTAGACGAGCCTTCCTAGAGAGCCTGACCCCTTCCGATTTGACCCTTGACCCTGTATCAGGAGGCAGACATCGAGGGAGCTTTCCTGGGCCTATCCCCCTACGTTGGGATAGAGTCTATCCAGAGAAAGACATTGAGGGAGCTTGTTGTAAACCTTATGTCCCAATGGGTACGAAGAGGATTACAGGGGGAAATCCTAACTTCCATTTAAGTCACATTTTTACGTCGTGTTTCATTGACATCAATGCATGACCAAGAAAAAATGTGACTTATCTGGACGTTTGGATTCACCCACTCAGTAAGTCATTAAGGGAAGACGGATTCCTCTGCACTCTCATCTGATTTATAACCTCTCTCTTCCGACGAAGACACAACTCAGTTCTGGATGGCATGTTTGAAACGGTTCCTGGCCCGGCAAGCAGAAAACACACGGTTGATGATATTGCCGAGTGCCAAATGAGAAATAATAGAAACATGTCTATCTTGCTTCCTTTAGACCCGGGGAGAGGGCAGAGAGATTTCCATGAGTTCATCCATTCCAGGGTTCATTATCAGCAAATGCCATTTCTCCCCACTGATATACCACATGACAACTTCTCTCTCCGGAACTATGGCCACCTGGTCTGTAAAAAGAACCCTATCTAATTTTATAGGTGTTTCCAAATGAAGGGGTTTTGGGGGAATTACCTTCATGGACCCCGGCTGGATGCTTTCTCCTGTGTGTGTGTGTGTGTGTGTGTCTATGCTAGTGTGTGTGTGTGTGTGTATGCTAATGCCTGCCTGTGTCTATTTGTGCGTGTGTGTATGCTAGTGTGTGTGTGTGTGTGTGTGCGTGTGTGTGTGTGTGTGTGTGTGTATGCTAGTGTGTGTGTGTGTGTGTATGCAAGTGTATGAGTGTGTGCGCACGTGTGCATCTGTGTGTGTGTGTCTGTCTGTGTGTGTGTCTGTGTGTGTGTCTGTCTGTGTGTGTGTCTGTGTGTGTCACTGTGTATGTTAGTGTATGAGTGTGTGCGCACGTGTGTGTGTGTGTGTGTGTGTGTCTGTGTGTGTGTTTGGTGAACCTGGGTAGTCTCAGGGCAGACAGAGACGTTTAAAGCCATGCTGTGTGAAGGTAATACAATGGAAACCCAGGGAGAGGCAACACTGGTTCACACACTCTTTGACTTCAATTTGAGGTAATTGCCAACTAAAACTGACCCATTGCTCTTGTCTAAGGAAAACATTTGGAGTTATTTGGAGAAAAAAAAGAAAAACACCACATATGAAGTGTGAAATTGCCAAGCGACGTCGGCCATTGACAGTACACACGCACTGCTCTGTGGAGGGGCGGCATGTTCATCCATTTGAACTCTGAACTCCGCTGAGGACATGTTTTGAAAACACAGCTGAAGTAAGTAGAGGTGGTGACTGTCAGGCTGTTCCATTGAGTCCATACAGTGTGCTGCATTACGTTTTTTTTTAAAGTGTGTTGCATTACATTTTCCTATGTCTTTGCAACTCTAATATCTTCTATTTCCACCTACTGGGTCGACCCATGAGCTGCCTATGGTTTATTCTGACACAGTAGACCGTGACTATGTGGAACTGAGCTGAACAAACTAATGTATGGCGTTTAAACCGGTTTGATGTGAAACTTAATCATCTAAAAAACAAAACTCTGGGAAAGCCTTAGGGGTTCCACACGGTTACTGGAACGATCAATTATCAACATGAACCCACATGTGAACATGTAAGGGGTTAATTTCCTACTTTGGAGGGTTAAAGATAATTGCAATGGTCCTTCTAATATACTGGAGGGATCCTGTGGGCCTCAGGATCATGCAATCTCTCTCCCACTACAACCATTTAACCACAGAAAAAGCATTTCTAGAATGGATATTCCACATTCAAGTCAATGGTCTCACGGGCTAAACCCATTCTAGAATTGTATTTTTAAAAAAAAATTTGCCATTCATCTCATTTGACATCTTACTGTGACCTCATAGGGCAGGGCATTCATAGGACTTGTCGGAGAATAGGCACGTCATGTCTGCTGTGGGTCTAGGAAAGACGGGGTAAAAGTAAGTATCATATCAGTTAACCCTATAGTTACCTCAAGAGCAAAGGAAATCGACTTCCTACAGTACGTCCCTAGGATTAATTGGTAATTAAACATATGTATGTACACTAGCGTTCAAAAGTGTGAGGTCACTTAGAAATGTCCTTGTTTTTGAAAGAAAAGCGCTTTTATTTTGTCCATTAAAATTACATCAAATTGATCAGAAATACAGTGTAGACATTGTTAATGTTGTAAATGACTATTGGAGCTGGAAACAGATGATTTTTTAATGGAATATCTACATAGGAGT